>NW_022987562.1:382500-422500 GCF_902827165.1 Trematomus bernacchii
TGTACGTTTTCCTTCCAAAAGCCTGAAAGAAAACATGTTATGGAATCAAAATAGCACAAAATCTCAAAATTGACCAGTGCATGAAAAACGATGTTTTTGCCTGCCGCGTCTCAACTTAAACGTTAAATTAGTCCTTGTGGTTAAAAGAAACCCAGCAAAAAGTGTGTTATAGGCGTGGGGAACATTTTTACTCACCTCTGCGACACATTTTGGGCATTTCCAGTTGCCTTTAGGAAGATCAGTGAGGGGGGGGCAGCAGGCAGAAGGTGTGGTAGTTATCGTCGCAGCCGTCACACGGTAACAGTTTCTCGTCATCGTCTCCTCGACCACACATCCGACACACAAAAGAGTCCACCTTTGAACAAGTGAGGAAAATGTTTAAAATATGTATTCTAGGCACATTTAAAAGATGGCATTAAAACCCTTTTTGTGTAATGTAGGCGCCCTTCTTCATTTTGTTAAGCTACCAAATTTCCCTGAAGTTTTAGAGGTAAATTGTTATAAAAAATAAATGTTTTAATATCAGATGGAATATTATGACAACTCAAAGTGACATAAAAGACCTGAATGTGTACACCTTGAATCAAGGATTTTGATTCAAACTGTACCGTCTCATCTAGTTAATACATATATACAAATACACACCGTCACAGCCCTGTTTTTCCCTATTGGTGTTTATGATCTATACCAGGGGTGGCCAATACGTCGGTCGATCGCAAAGGTAGTGTTGGGAGATCGCATGGCGTTGAAATACTACTATGGCATTTGCCACTTGATTGACGTACAGGTAAGCCAGTCTGAGATCTCATCTTTTCTAACACGCAGTTCACCACGCATGAGCTGATTACCTAGTTAGCTTTCCAATTTATACAATTCTACTAAAGAAAGGGAATAACATTGACGTAATGACCAAAAATGTACTGAGTTGTATTGTGCCATACGGGTTCAAGCAGTTATGCAAGGTAGGTTTTTTTTAATTGTTTTGTTCTTCTTGTGCGTCAGTCATCCACACCAATCAGAATCGCTGTGCTCCACATGTACCAGCCATTGTTAACCAATCAGAAGTGGCCCATGATAGAAGGTGATAGACAGATTGATCTAATCACCTGCCAAGTATTTTTGAAAGTGCCTGCCCTTTTCCAAATGGCTTCCAATGGAGCTTTCCTGATGCTTTGGTGAAACAAAGCATCTGAGTCAGGTTAGTAATGCTCCATCACATGTTTCACATCTATTACAGGGTGAATCTGAAACTGAAGCTTGACTTTAAAGCAACCCAACGGAAGCTTCATGTAAGTTTAGTTCTTTCACTCGTAGCTCGGGCTGCGGGGGTGCTAGAGACGGGAGCACGTTGATACGACCTTCCTAGGCGGAGATATGGCTGCATTTTACAATAAACTTCCGTTGGGTCGCTTAAAAACAAATATCGCAAATGGAATCGCAATATCTGTCAGAAAAATCACAATTAGATTATTTCCCCAAATCGTGCAGCTCTAATACTTAGCATTCTTAATGTAGGTAGACAGACCCTCCCTACACGCAGTGGGCCCTCACCTCGTCATCTGAAGCGCAAATGTTATATTGATATTGAATGTTGATATAATCATTTTACTTACACACTGCGGGTTGTTGAGGTTGCCTCGGAGCCTCATTTTCATTTTGGGAAAAGGTCCTTTTGCTACGGCTCCTTCCTCATATTTCCCCTTCCCTTTCCCTCCTCCTTCCTCCTCCTCCTCTTCCTCTCCTGGTTCTTCCGTCTTCACTTCAGCCTTAACGGGGACAGTCTGAGGAGGGGGTTGTGGGCTCGATGTGCTCCCGTCACTCTTCTTCTCCTCCTGAGGCTCTAGTGTCTCTGTTTTGACCGAAGTATCACCGGGAGCAGGAGACACGCTTTCCTTTATGGTTTGAGGCGGCTCGTCTAAAAAAGGGAGGAGCGAGGAGTGTTTAGATTGGGCAGTCAGTTATCACAACATGCAATATTGTTAACGTGAAAATAAAATGAAAAACGGTCTTTATTTCAAAGGATGAGTAACTGTTTTTTGCCCAATACAGCAGTTCTGTGTGCTGCATGTGTCACTAAAGCATAAGCACAAAACAACCAGTCAGAAAGACATAACATATATAAAACAACTTTACTTAATGAGGTGAAATGAGAAAGAAACTACTTGATATTTTGGATTAGACCGAGTGAAATGTTCAATATAATCTGACTAAAACCTGTTTGTATTGACTCAGCTTTTAAGGTCCCATGTCATGGCCATTTCTACTGATCATAATTCCATTGTTGAGGTCTACTAGAATAGATTTATATTGTGCAATTTTCCAAATTAACATTGGTTTCTCATACAGCATCTCTGTATAGTATGTGTATTCACTCTCTGTCCTAAACGGCTTGTTGGAGCTCCTGCCCCCCCCCCCCTCCCTATGAGCCCACTGTGCTCTGATTGGTCAGCTCGCCCACTCTGTTCTGATGAGTCCACCACTGTTACAGCGGAACATCAGTGATTATGTGTTTCAATGGCGTTTGTTAGCAACCAGAAAATGACACCAGTAATGACAAACAGATGAGAATACTGCGTAGGGTCTGGGTGCCGTGTTGGCGGGACGTTGAGGGGCTCGCTGCTCCGCCCTTTGGGGCTCGAAGAGCGGACAGTGTGAGCTGGATTACTGGTGTCGTTTCCTGGTTGCTGTGTGGGGTCTGCGAGACACCGAGGAACTCAGCCTGAGCACACACACACACACACTCGTTCTGGGGCAGCATAGACAGGTCTTTTCTGTGTTAGAGTTTTACTCCCTACAGGGTGTACTTTGAGGGTTTGTGACTTTGCAGACCGTTTACATGCAGAAAAAGATACATAACACAAGGGGACGGGTAATAACCGGAAAAGCATGACATGGGACCTTTAATCAAATTGTCACAGGTTTCATTGACTAGGATAGGAATCAAATGCCCAGTGTTTTAGTCAACTAACCACAACTGAAATATAATCTGTAAACAAGGTCATAATTATATCTTCTCAAAACTGTCAAAAACATCAGTTCATAATGTTATCCTGTTATGGCAATGATGGTATTAAAGCTTAATACAGTGTAATCCTAATGAAATGTAACTGCTGCACCCTGGGAATGGCATATCAATGTATGTGTGATAACCATAGACTGTATATATGATAACAGATGTCTTTGGAAGGGGGTTTTATGACACTACCGGAAGGGAGGAAGGAATTTAAGATAGGGGTTATCTGTATATCCCATTGTTCTTTGTAGGTCTTGAGTTTTGCCTACTGCCATAGGGTGATCACCTGGGCCAACATGTTGTTGTGTTGTCATGTAAATTATCTTTGATGTTTCTCTATAAGAGTGGCTGTAACACACAGAACAGGACGCTCTATTTGGTGGAGGCGTCATGCTCGCAAGCATTAAAACATGCATTGCATTGCTACGACAATCCTATGAGACATTTGCATGAAATTGTCTTAACTAGCATATGAATACTTGAGTTATGTCCTTTGTCCACCAAAATCCTATTTGTTCATTTCTACAGTCAACAGAGAGGGATGGACATGAAGTTATAGTGACTTTGACCACCTAAAATCTTCTTCTCTTCACTACTGAGTCCAAGAAGATGTTTGTGACAAAAGCACATGAATTCCCTCGAGGCGTTCGTGGGAATGGGAGGAATGCATTGAAGGAGGGATGGACAACGCGGAAAATAAAAGCCTCCGGGTACAGCTATTTGCTGGCGTGGACGCAGAACAAAAACTAGACTGGACACATAATTGAGGAGCTTGAAGTTATTGCTTCAGTTGCATCAAAAAAATAACGTATGATGCATTGTTGCCTCCAGTTCTCTGTTACAAAAGACCTTGTGATAAGTGTGTCTCTGTGTGTCTCTGTGTGTCTGAGATGGTGGTTAACCGGTTAAGCCCGAGCCTGTTTTTCAGGTCTCAGGCTCGAAAATGACATGCCCAGAACAAATGACTATAACTTCACTTCTAAAAGGGGTAAATTAATAATCTTTTTTCTCAAAGTAATGATAAACCTGTGAGTTGGAAGTAGAAAAGTCAGAATCAATATAGATGTTTTTTCATTTTAAAGTAAATTCAGATTGAACATAGTAAAAAACAATGTAAATGATAGTGTCCGTCCAAAGAAAAAACATGACTTATAGTGAAAACCACCCTTGAATGATGGGATCGGAGACTAAAAGCTTTAGGAATCCAAACGATAACATATAATAAGTACCCTGTATCAAGATTGATGCAAAACAAGTGACATTTGACCTTTTTAGAGAGATTAAAAAAAAAAAAAACACTTCTGGGGTCATTTGGGTGAATCTTCCATATCTCTGGCCCCCCTCGTTCGATTTTGATGATTGACACCTCTTTTTAACCGTTAGAGCCAATAGAATCGAGGGGAAGTTCCTAAAAATCCATCTAAACATTACCCATTGGTGAATGAGTGATGCGTAGCCAGAATGAGTGCTGCGCAGCCAGAATGCCCAAAACCGGAAGCTGCGATACACTCTGGTGGCTATCATTAACAGCTAATAAGAAATCTCCATTATTGACATAAATATGAAGATGGATTATCAGAAATCATGTAAAAGTGACACAGACACATTGGATTAACCTATGGATTAACCTTCAGCAGGGTTTTTATCATTTTAATGCCATTGAACAAAACTTTTGATCAGAACACAGCAAGACTTATTTTTCGATTTGGTCCTGTAAAGCTAATTTTGTTGTCATTTTGCCGCGAGTTCTGATCGCTCAGTGATGATACTAATACCTGTAGAATCTGTGGAATCTCAGCTTGCTAATCGATATCTTGTTTGTGCAGATACGATAAGTAATAAGGGTATTTTAACGTGAGTTCTGTGCCAAGTGTGTTAGCATTTTTTCCGCTCAGGGCTCATTTAGACGCTTCTTGTGAGACTTGTGTTTTGTTTCGGTAAAAATGGTTCGTATCTTCAGTTAGCTGAGTTTCTTCCCGTTAATCGGGTATGACACATTAATAGGTTTTTAAATTTTAAGAAGCCCTGAGACACAGTTTCGTGAAAGAAAAAAAACAGGGTTAAATGATGTTGTGGTTGTGCCCCTTACCTTTCTTTCGGAGGCCTTTCTCCCTCGCCATCAGTCCGAGGCCCATCATCTTGGGCCCGGCGCCGTAGATCTGCAGCTTCTTCAGCTCTGGGTTCTTCTCGATGTCCTCCTCTGTGGGTTCAGGCTGTGGGTAGAAGGACATTTTCATCATAAAAGACGTATAAGTATAGATGGACAACAACTCTACTCTCCACAGCACACAGAGCCAAGCGAGGGTCTCGGCATGAGGGCGGAGCGATGGCATCACAAGAAGGGATCACACTCAAGAGAAGTTAGCTCAGATCACTGTGAAAGATTTAACGTTAAGACCCACAACCAAAACAAAACGCATATTTACCAGCAGTTGCAATCATACAGTCAGAGGCTGTTATTTAGACCTTTGTTAATAAAACAAATGTTTGTTTCCTATCAATTATAAATGACAAGTTAGTCTGAAAAATACACACACATCTTTCTATGAAGAAGTTTGATAGCCACTGTTTTACTGTTGTTTTTATTTGCTTGAGTTTGATGCATTAACATTAGCTGATGCTGAGTTACTCAAGACATTTAAATGTGTATTACCAAAAGGGAAGTCATTTTTTTTCCTTTGCAATGTCACAAGCAAGTGTCCTCATTTTAGACATTAGACATTTTTAGTGTTTAAATAGTTGACGTTTGTTTTGTTGGTCAGAGTCGTTTCCGGTCACATTTCTTCTTACTTTTTTATTACTGGGGCATATTCTCTAAGGCTGGAGCCACACGGGAGCGGTAACGCAAACGAACCGAATTCGATATCAAAAAAAGTCTTCCGTCCACACGCAATAGGCACCAGAAACGTGTCCTTCCACATGAGACCGCTCGACCCGCTGGAGACGCTGTAGTACATATGCCGGGAGAGAGCCACCTCACACTTGGACAAGACTTCCGAGCATGGTTTCAATGGTTGCCCTTCTGTTTATTCTCCGCGGTGGATTTAGCAGCAGAGGTGGGGAGAGGCAGGGCTCTTTTTCTCCGTCAGCAGCAGCTGATCTCTCTCTCCTGTCCGATTAGACTTCACTCGCGTTTATGTCCATATCGATCAGATCTAGCTAGTTCTAGCTAATGATATGACTGCCTGAGTGTCAAAGGACACCTAAACAATAAGCGACATTTTGAGCGGAGAATTTTAGATTTCGGCTGGAGGCACCTGCTGGGTGCATTGTCCTGCGAGATACCGGGACCTGGCTCGAAACACTCGGAAAACTGTTGTTGTTGTTGTTGGCGAAACACATCAGCAATGACGCGGGTGACACGGGGGTGAGCAGGAGAGGTGGGGAGAGGCGGGGCTATTGCGGCATCCTAATCAGAAAATGATCGTATAGGCGTAGACACGGAGCCGTTTGGCCCCCCAGAGCGTGGGGTGCTCATTGTTGCGCCACACTCTGGCCTCTAGTTCAGTCTGCCATATGATTGCAAACTTCACACACAAGTCACGTGTAAACAGCAAAGTAGACAGAAACACAGAAGGTCTTAACATCTCTTTCGATAAGCACACGAGATCTAAAAAGGCACATAAAAGCAAGATTTAACAACAACGTGTTCTCTAAACATTTAAAAAGGTTTTATGGTAATTTCACACACTGGAGGTTTAGTCCTAATCTGGGAGGTTGGGCTTCTACAAATCAATAGTCTTTGTGCAGTCTGAATGCTATAACGGCACATTAGAGCTAATGTAGGTAAACATACATAATGGATGAAACTAACAGACTTTTTGTTTACCATAATAGGAAATGACAAATGTAATAGAAAAGACTGGAATATTCTGAGATAATAATTGTTAGAAAGAACCTTGGGTGTTGTCAATGGGACAATGCCTATGAGTATGATTATATGGTGATGCTGGGCTGAAATCACAAGTATTTTTTCCCCTTTTTTTTGTGTAAATCCGAGTCCTTTTTGTCAGGGAATAATTTCCATAGATGTTTACCTTTTGCCACAGTTTATCTTCTGAATATCCCCCCTACCCTGCCTATGCAATAGCCTTAATATGCAGCCCAAGGATTCATCCTATTCCCACAACAACACATATTATATATAAATGTCATGACAACTTTGTCAGTGCCAAAATCTAGACAGACACAACATGTTTCCAAAGAGAGTAATGGAATATGCTTAATGTTTGTTTTTACTCTCCTCCCTGTATTACATATGTGCAAATATAACTGCCTATTGTTATATATTTTCTGACTGAGTAAATAAACCTTTTTCCTGGCACCTAAACTCTGTTACAAGTGGGACGGACAAAGCAGATCAACAGAGCTTGATATTAGAGAGGCAATCAAACAAACCTGGAGAAGCTTGGAGGCAAACAATAATTATGTGATAAAAAAGAACAACTGTCTTTTTTGTAATTACCGTCCCATCAGCAGACCAGTGCTCTGCAAGTTAAATGAAAACCTACGAGGTTCCCTCTGTGTGAGTGCACTCGAAGGAGAAGTCATGCAGCCACACAGTTAGCTGCTGCAGAGCGGAGAGAGCGAGGCGAAACAGCAGGAAGCACACAGAAAGCCCAGCCACAAAGCAACCAGAAGCCAAGTGCAACCACAGGAGAAGTGCATGGTGAGAGACAAGAGAGCGCTTCAGTCCCACAACCAGACAATTGGTAATTCGGGAAAACGTTAAGTTAAAGATTCTTCAACAGCAATTAGTTCCAAGTCTGAATACGTTAATATATTCTTGTATGTATGTATCCTTACCCAGTTGCTGTTTAAACTACTGAATTTCCCCACGGGGATTAATAAAAGGTCCATCTTATATTCAAGACCAATTACTGTGGGAGGGATGAGACCCTCTGTAATGGCCACACATGCAGAGCACACAAGTGACATGTGTTCTCTGCTTTTAACCCATCCTAGTACCAGGAGTCTAGTACTAGGAGCAGTGGGCAGCTATTGTACAGCACCCGGGGAGCAATGGGAGTGAGGGGGGAAGGGGGGTGTCCGGTGCCTTGCTCAAGGGCACCAGGGCAGGAGGTGAACTGGGACCTCTCCAAGTAGCAGTCCACACTCCATATTTTAGGTCTGGTCGGGGACTTGAACCGGCGACCCTACGGCTCACAGTCCAAGCCCCTACTGACTGAGCCACTGCCGGATTGGATTGGGTTTTTGGCTAGAAACTAGTCTCCGAATGCCTTTGTCCAACATAAGACAGCATAGGGCCTACAGTTCATTTACAACATATATTCAAAACAGCCGTGGTAATCTACAACGCTGTGGTCATGTTCTAGTCTGTAAATGGACAATAACATAATTAAACTATAATTTAAATGCCAAAGAGTTTCTTTTATTTCTGCAACAATCGTGTGACCCTATAACGGCTTAGGGAGTATGATCGCATGTTAATGGAAAGGTTTTAGTAGACACTTCAGAGGGGGTGAGGTGGTTTAGGAAAAAGATGGAGATGGAGGAGGCAGTACCGCAGAGATGAGCTGAGAGCCAGTGGTGAGAGGATGGGGGGCCAGATCCTCTGGACCCTGCAGGGGGAGACAACAACAGCAACAATAAGCTAAGACAAGAGGGGAAAAGGGAGATGAGAGGGAGGGAGAGAGCCACCTGACACTTGGACACGTAATGAGACATCTGATGCCGGTCCATAGAACATATTGTGGATTTTAGATGGGGTTGCATCATATTAAGTATGAGTTTAGTTTCATTTTGTAAGTAGCCTCAACTATTATGAAAGCATACCGTTCGAGACTATATTTCTAGTATTTCAGGTTTGGCAACATGGTTGTGAAAGTGTTAAGAATGTAATGGTTGCCGTGCAAGTGTGTCATCATGCACAATACTTGTTGTACTGACTTTTTGCATGTAATACTTGTATGATTAAAGCTAAAAGGATAAGAATGCTCAACAAATTGCTCAATTATTACAAAAAAAATAAAGCAATAGGAAATAGATTTCATATTAAGAAGCCCATTTCTTAAAAGTGTCCCTATAGAGTGCCACAGTGACGCGTCCTGAAACCCGGAAGTAAACTTCTTCCGGTTCCTTCGACAAAAACGCAATGCAATTTCTCCATAGGATTTAGGAAAACAGCTGGAAATAAGGTCTGTGGTTGACACACATTGAAGAGACGGATCACGTTTTGTTCAGCCGGATAATCTCTACATGTCTACCCTACTTTTATCATTTTCTAATTGTAAATCTAGTCGCCAGAAGCAAAATGCTAACGTTATGCTATAAAGGAACTACAGCAGGGTCGCTGCTTCAACGTCACGCCAACTTAAGATCCATATTCAAACATACAGATTCTAAATGGTACGAGTTGAAGCGTTTGTTTGAACAGTTTGCAGGAGGCAGGTACTTGCTTTCAAGCAGAACACGGGGAAAACAAACTTAGCGAGAGTGTTTACGTGATGACATACAACGGCCTCGACAACTTCTGTAGTCCTATTCAGCCACTTGGTAACAACCATCGTTTTTCAGACACGTCAACTCTTCAGAAATCACCAGTGGGGTCACTGCTGATGGATTTAATGTCGTAGAACAAAACGTGATCCGTCTCTTCAATGCGTTTCAACCACAAACCTTAGTTCCAGATATTTTCCTAAATCCTATGGAGAGATCCCATTGGCTCTGAGACGAGGGAACAGGAAGTGGTGAAATGCTGACTCACTTCCTGGTTTTAGGACTCGTCACTGTGACGCTCTATTGTGTGAATCACCTAAATACATTGAAACTAAAAACAATATCTGCATCAATCTTTAGTTTGTATTCCCGTCAATGCAGCATGTAAAACAATATGCAAAACAAAAGATGCATTTCAGCAGCATAAATTAAAAAAAGAACTGGTTAGCATTACGTTCCCAATGTATAATAAGTAGGTCAACAAAACCATGGGAAGAAGGTTTTAGAAAATAAAGCTGCTCGTAACCAGCGTGAGATAATGGTTTTGTGTATTGGTGATATTGGGGGGGGGGGGGGGGGGGGGGGAATGGGTTGTGGCATATGAAATAAACAGGTATGTCGAGATGGAAGGAAGTGGAACCAAAACAAAGCAGAAAACAATGGCAGCCATGGAGCAGAGAGCTGAAAATGCAGCGTGAAGCAGAGCGGCGGCATGGAGAGGAAAAGTTGTGAAGCTCTGAGTGCACCGTCACATCTTCCTGTAAATGTAACTCAGGCACATGGCACATGGATAAGCACTGGAGAAAGTGGATTACATGACAGCATGGAGGAACACGCTAGAATATTTTTCATCCAGCAGCCACTCGAGACGTCGGTCTGATCGACTTTTTGTTTGCCTGTAATGATGGACGCCGTTATGATTTTCCTTTGGCTCCTAGTTAGATGCTCCTAAAACTTTACAATGTTAACAAACATGATACGCTTTTTCCTCCTGTGTATATCACTCACAAAATGTTTCTACTGTACTTTTTTTTTTAAACTGTCGAACACAAACACAATATTTTAGTTAAGCAGTATTTACATTGTTACTCGACCTATTTTTCTATAAAGTGAAGATTTGTTTACCTACTTTTGAAACATGCTCTGATAGAATAACTGTATGCTGTTGGAAAAACACAATATTTGCACTAATCACATTTTCAAAAGTTAGGGTTCGAAAGGGTTAAAAACCAGGTGTATAAAACGTACATTTCCTGATCATCTGTGGCGCCAATTGAAATGTGATCCTTAGTGGCCAGTACAGTTCAGTGTCAGGTTCCTGCTCATACAGGTATGTAAATGTATTGAAAAGGAGTAAGTGAAGGAGCTGTAACTCACATCGGGCTGGCAGCGGCTAGCTCTGCGTCCGTAGCTGCTCATCTTGGACGGCTGCACAGACTGTCGCAGCGGGATGGAGTGAGGCTTGTACTCTTTATCCACCTCCTCTCCGTCGTAGTGCTTCGGCTTGTAATGCTAGAAATGATGTGGAAAATGTACTTTTTATTCAAACGTGGAAAGATACAGGTGATGTACAGCAATACGTTCAGAGATGCACCAGTCAAAGTGCCGAATATGAACACACACGCACAACTCCACTAAATAAATAGATTTTTAAAATGTACATACACACAAATATTGTATTTTATTACATTTTTGTCTAAGCATACAATTACATTTTCCATTGAAAAGACATTTGTGCATGCTGTAAATTATAGAACCCAAGTAGAGAGGAAATTATAATCTGCCAAGAAAATTAGGGAGGGTCATTATTTTCCAATAATCGTAAAAGAATAACCAAAAATCTAAAAGCGTGTGATACTATCCTCTTGTTTTTCATTTGTGTGATGCCCCAATAGTATTTATTCTTAATATATATACTAAAAGCAACCAGGTTACTTTCCACAGATGGACACATTCTCAAGGCTATCTATAAACTGATGAGTATTACAAAAAGGAGAGATGAGAATGTGTAGATAGGTACCGGCAAGCTGGAGCCAGACTGGAACATCTCGAAGGGGTAGACGATCCTCTCGAAGTGCGAGCGCAGCAGAGAGCCGATGTTCTTCCCCGGAGGGTAACCGAGCCTCTGAGCCACACGAGCCCAGCGCCGCTCCTTACACACCATCTCAAAACCCCCTTCATGCGTCACAATCTGCAGCAGACAAAAAGCCAGATTAGAAAACCATAAATAGGGAAAGAAAAATGACAACAAACACAAACTTATTTAAAACAAATAATTCAAGTTTACCCTTGACAGCGCGAATAGATCAAGGATGCGTCTTTCAATATGAGGGATTTTCAACGAGGACGCCTGGACCTCCCAGAACCTGGCGATGCGGTCCAAATAATTCAGCTTCACTCTGGTCTCCGCCTGGAATAAAATGCATGAGGGATCATCAGGAATAGTGGGGTCAGTTCAATCAACAACTTCAATCATCTGTCAACAACGTACAGCTTTAAGGGAAAAGAGAGGAGCTTACCTCCAGCTCATTAAGCCTCTGGATGCGGGGTGTGAAGCGAAAGGTGTCCAGCTCCACTGAGAACGGAGGTTGCCAGTCCTGTAACAAAAGCAAAGACAGAAGAGTTGACGTGGTTGTTACCAAGTGGCTGAATAGGACTACAGAAGTTGTCGAGGACGTTGTAAGTCATTACGCCGAACACGTAACATTTTTTTATTTGACGGGGACAGTGCACATTGATTAACATTTCTGTAACAGGCTATTTTTCATCTGCAGTCCCTGGACAGATGTTGAAAGTCATCCTAAAAAAAAAAATGTCACTTCAAATGACAGGTAAATACAATCAGTAAAACAACATTCAACATAGATGCTTATATAATGATAAAAACATAAAACAAAACAAAAATACATATTCACAAAGCAGACAGATAGCAACAGGTCAAGGCACATGTGTACAAACAGAGCGTTGTAAAGTGCAGATTGTGTCAGTGTTGACAGAGCTGATTTTCCACTAACCATGTATTTAAAATTAGATTTAATCGTTCTCTAATCGTTACTGGGATTGAGTTCCACTGTTGTGCAGCTTTAAAAGAAAATGAAGATTGGCTGAATGAACTCTTCCTTAAATGGAACAACGCAATCTCCTCTTGTTGCAGCTCTTGTTGACCTCGTTACAGGTGTGCGTATGGTGATAAAATGTCTGAGTGGAGGTGAGGTAAGGCTGTGTATTATTTTGTACATGAGGCAAGCATTTGCATATCTCATTACATTTTCCCAGCTCAACAAGTTGTATTTTGTGAGTATTGGGCAATGATGAGAATTAACTGATTTCTTATCTACTATTTTAAGTGTTTGTGTTAAACACTCCTCTGAGTTTGTTTGCCCTGTTCTGCTTGAAAGCAAGTACCTGCCTCCTGCAAAACGCTTCAACTTGTACAATTTAGAATCTGTATGTTTGAATATGGATCATAAGTTGGCGTGACGTTGAAGCAGCGACCCTGCTGTAGTTCCTTTATAGCATAACGTTAGCATTTTGCTTCTGGCGATTAGATTTATGATTCGAAAATGATAAAAGTAGGGTAGACATGTGGCGATTATCCGGCTGAACAAAACGTGCATTTATCTAACATGTTCGTTTTCCACAGATCTTATTTCGAGATATTTTCCAAAATCCTATGGAGAAATCCCATCGCTTTTTGTCGAGGGAACCAGCAGCTTACTTCCGGGTAAATACGTCATCCCTGCACCACTCTATTAAAAACGTGTGGAACAAAATGCTAAAACAACTTGTCTAATTGCTGCTTCAATTGGGATCACTGTCATTCAGGGTGCTTACTTAAACTAACCCAAATATACAAGGACAACGGAGACTAAAGAGATAGTGAGCTTAAGTTTTGGCTTAACTCTGGCTTTCAGGCTCAAGAACAAGGTCATGGTTCCCTACTTAAGAGCAGTATCACACTATCAACAATTCAAGGCATACACTGATTAGTAAATCAACATTTCTACAAGATCATGGAAACAACTAGAGCGTCGGCAAGGTGATGAACATTTAGTAGTAAAAGCACAATCTGCATAACTGCACGATTATATCCACGAAGCCCTAAAAATGATAAATGGTGACACATTTGCATTTTTCCTCCAGTAACCCTCTCTATTCTCTCCTGTAATGTCACTCTTGTAACAATGTAATGTATTTACAGTTAGAAACAAAACATTGATGAAACATTAATGTAACTGAGCATAATAGTATGTATAAAGAAAGTTATTTACTATAGCCGTTTAATCGTTTTATATCTTATTTTGTGTGAACATCCTACACATTTACGCTGCTGAATTATAATCAACTCAACCCTGGGAAGAAGTCACTTGATCTGATTAACTTTGTTGACGTTGTACATAATGTCAGCATGGTCAACACTGCATGCTACAGATGTCACACTTATGGCGCATTTCCACTACAGCGCGGAGCACGGTTTAAGCGTGCCGTGCCGGGCCCGTTTTTGGTTACGTTTCCACTAGGCGTAGTTCCGGCTAGCGGGTACTTTTTCACAGTTTTTCTGGCTCTCCAAAATCGAGGTTCTTTCCGGGCCAACAACCGGGCTGAGTAGTATGCTAAACTAGTGAGAGAATCGCTGGCAACTACAACAAAATGAACATATTTTACCGTGATTTAATTGTAATACACGTTTCAAAATGATGCCGAAGTAACAACATACTGATACCGGTTAGTAAAAACCATGAATTAATGCTTTGACAAGTCTGCAGACAGACGGCAGGGGAAAAACCTTTTAAAATGCGTGTTTTCTAAATGGAGATCAGCTAAGCTAACGTTGTATATGCTCCGACCGTCCAAACTCACAACAACGGCCTATACAGACATAAATAAACCAGCGACTGTATTCACCATGACACAGGCAGTCTGTGGTTTGTACTTGTTTAACTTTTGTCTAGTTTCTGAACAGATATGAGGAGCTGTGAGCTCTGAGGGCTAACAGCTAACGGCTGATGTTGGTTTTGTGTTTCGCATTGAAGATGACGTCACGGCTCCGCCTACACTGCGTTACTATAGATACTACCCCAGTTCCTAAACTGTAATGGAAACGCAGCATGAAGTGAGCCTGACCTAACAAGGCCTAGCCATACAGCACTAAGCCGAGCGAGGCCCTGCAGTGGAAAAGCGCCAATAGAGCAGCAGTTGGCATGGCATTGAAGAAAACATAATGCAATGAACAAATATTTACTTGTGGAGGTCGGATTTTGCAGATTCCAGACTTCTCTGCGATTGGACGTATCTTGGCGATGTAGCCCAGAGGATCCTGAAACTCCTCCCATGACGGCTCAAACACTGGACACTCCGGAGGAGGAACAAACTCTTCCCCTTCCATTGCCCTGAAGACGGACAAGTCAAAACAAGTTAATAAACTGCAGCAGACTCACTGATGGGTATACACACAGCATCACAGAGAGCATTTTATGTATGAAAGTCTTGTTTATCATTTGTAGAGAACCATTAGGTACACAAAGCTATGTGAAACTTTCTAATAAAATGTTCACTGGTTGATATTTTGTCTTCAGAAATGACACATTCCCAATAACTGGAAACTAAAGCTTTTTTTTTTTTTAAAGGTCAAAAGGTTAACATGTTTTACACGTGTATGTAAAAACAATAAAAATCATATTGTACAGCTCCTACAAAAGTTCACTGCATGTGTTTACTTCTCTCTCACCACTTCCTGGTTTAGCACTGCACAGTAACATTGTCCTCTTTAAATATATCTAGCACTTAGTTCCTTTGCATGTTTCATAGTTGATCATTTCCTCCAAAACTGAACACAATATCCAACAACAAGCGACCTGGATAATCCCAGGATATGGATTTTTGGTGTGGCCCTTCTTAAAGACCCCTCCCCCAACATCCGACACAACAAAACAAACGCCATGCTCTGCTGAATCAACAAGGCCCAGGGTGGCAGAGGGGCAAAAGGTGTAAGTGATGCTTTAAGAGTCAATGTAAAGAGCAACAATCAAATTAATTAAATACAGAAGTGACTGCTACATTTCTGTATCCACTTGAGCCAAAAGCATTTTTTCCATGTAATGCGTTTGCATCAAAGTCTTAATATAAGTGTCTTTTAAGGAGGCATTATTGAATAAATATCGTGGTTCTTTCAAACAATCTCATTCTGGGAGTAAAATGTCCTCATGTGTCGGATTCTTTAAAGGCCTTCAGACAAACAATGGCGTGGATGCCATGAACCCTAGAAGGCCATGAAGGCATCACCACTCGCAAGTGGGATGGACTAGATTAATTAATTCGCTTTAAAAAAGGGACAAATTACAACAAATGCACAACCACTCGATAGCAGAAAGCTAATACTTATATTATATGTCGATTAACGTCTTGTTATTATTACTCAATTATACACAAGATGGCAAGTGTTAGCTCACTACTAGCTACTAAACTAGGGGTAACATTACACACCAGGAACAGCCAAAACAAAAATAATTGAGAACATGTTTGAAATGTTATTGTTATATTGTGTTAGCTTGGTGACTTTCAATTATATTCCATCATGAATTGTGTCTATTGTTCAGCTATCGCGATAACGTTAGCATCGAGGCCTTCCACTTATCGCCTCTCTTTAAATGTATTTAACAGGGACAGTGCACATTAAGAAACATTTCTGTAAATGTGCAAGAGTTAGCCAAGAGGCCATTTTTCATCTGTAGTCCCTAGACAGATAATGTTAATCCCCCTAAAAACAATGGATAGGTAACCAGCGTTAGGTGGGTAAAAAAATAAATCAATGTAACAGAAAAAACGAGCTAACCTAGCTATCAAATGTAGGTTTAAACTTGGGGAAACTGGTGTTAAAACTAACATTACACACCAGGAACCGCCATAACTAAATAATTAAAAAAATGTTTAAACTGTAATTGTTGGGTTGTGTAAGCTTGGTGACATTAATTTCTATTCCATCATGAATTGTGTCTATTGTTCAGCTATATTATTATTTATAAATATTATATTTGTACGGGTATTATAGCTATATTTCATGTACATATTGCTATATGTTATTGTTATATTAGTTTTATTAAAAGCTCTTGGTCCTTTTCTTATGATTGATCTTCTTTAACTGTGTTGCCCCATAAAAACCTGTTTCTTTTTCTATCGCGATAACGCCGCTCTCAGCTACCGTTAGCATCGAGGCCTCCCATGGTTAAAGGTAACTAGCATTTAGGTGGCTAACAAAACTCAGCAATGTGACAGCAAACAAGCTAACCTAGCCTGTAGGCTAACAACCAGCGACCGTTAGTTATTAATATGAAGTAAAGCCCAGTGTATGTGACCCCACTTGCACAACAATGTCTCGGTTACACTGACCCGAAGACACCTCGATGTCCCGGGTAATGACAGGGCTGCTGGTCGCTCTCCTTCCTCTGTTGTTGTGATGAACGCTGGAAATAAAACGGGTCCAGTTGGCTAGCTAACACTGCTAGCTAAAAGTTGAACGTTTTCCAGCCTCAGTTCTCCATATAACTCCGCTCTGGATCGCGGAGGTTTGTTTGCTGGTGGACGAAAGTCTCAAACTTTATCACTTAATGTCTTTATCAATAATTTCCTCGACCAACATCATCACTCTCTTCAAGCCATCCTATCTTTCTTGACGAGACGCCATCTTAGTTTTCTCACGACCGAAGCACAACCCTGGAAGTGTTCACACCACGTCCCGCACGTTTACTCCCAGAAAGTAGTCCCCACGTACGCCTGTTCAAGTCATGTAACTGCAGCAGGATCGGCTGTGTATGGAGAACGGAAATGACATAACGTATAAGAACGTAAATAATTAAAATAAATCTATACAAATACAGAAACACACGAATAAATACATCAATACAGGAAAAATGTATGGAACAATAAATAAATGCTGTGGAGGCGTTAGTGAAAAAGTCAATGACACATTTAATTGTAAAAATGATATGATTATGTTATAATGCATGAATTAAGTAATTGTTATAATGATTATTGTTTCTATTTATTTGTCTTTTTTTGTATTACCAAAGCCTGTGAAAAAAACAAAAAACTTTATTGATCTGGGGTAAATGTGATACGATACATTTTCTTATAGTATAAACATGCCTATTAACATCAATTATTTATGAGGAAAATGTGAAATAAGTGTGTAAAATGTGTGCCTTTTTTGCTATAATATGTATCAATAATAAATAACAACAATACATATTTTTAAATAGATGATAGAACTATGTATAAAGAAATAAATACTACAAAGTAGGGTGAGTTGCCCTAATGTGGGACACTCCCTAATGTGGGACACATTTCCACTGCAGCGCGTAGCATGGTTTAAGAGTGCCGTGCCAAACCCAGCCCGTTTCCACTAGGGGTAGTTCCGGCTAACGGGTACCTTTTCATAGTTTTTCTGGCCCTCCAAAATCGTGGTTCTTTCCGAGCCAACAACCGGGCTGAATATGCTAAACTAGTGACGTGAGTGGCTACAACTACAACAAAATGAACATATTTTACCGTGATTTAATTGTAATACACGTTTTCAAAATGATGCCGAAGTAACAACATACTGATACCGGTTAGTAAAAACCATGAATTAATGCTGTGACAAGTGTGCAGACCAGACGGCAGGCGAAAAACCTTTAAAATGCGTGTTTTCTGAATGGAGATCGGCTAAGCTAACGTTGTATATGCTCCGACCGTCCACACACTCACAACAACGGCCTATACAGACATAAATAAACCAGCGACTGTATTCGCCATGACACAGACAGTCTGTGGTTTGTACTTGTTTAACATTTGTCTAGTTTCTGAACAGAAGGGAAGTTTTAGCCTGCAATACAGAGTAGCAAGGTCAGGTGCAGACACTGGAAGAATACAAAGAGTTATTCATAAACAGGACATCGCTCGGGCCATGAGTTGTATGGGAGCTTCACTCCCACGTATAGCTAGGAAGCAGCATTATGAAGGTTTTCCACTATAACTGTAGAAACGTTAGTGAAAACAAATTACGTATGATGGCGACAGAGTAGGGAGGGACTTCCACAGGCCGGCCGAATGCTGATTGGAAGGTTGTGTTGCCAAGAGACTGTCTGAGTCTGTGCACCAACGAGAGAGAGCCAAAGTCTAAACCAAGGTTACTCTCCATCTAGTCTCAACCAATCATAAATGTACGGGCAACGCCCTGTGTAATAAAAATGTATTGTCGCATGAAGTTCGGGAAATAAATACAAATTGGTAATACCAATGCTTACTATTTATTTGATTTTCATTACACTTGTGAAACCGACTAATTGTGGCTGTAGAATGTGAACATGTAACTTAATGCCTGCATTTAAGGACGATGAATAGCCTAGTCAATGCTTTGGGGATGATTTGTTAAAAATATTAGATCAGACGTTATGCTTCAGTTCAAATTAAGCTTATTCATTGCATTTAATTTGTTCTTCCAAAGTTACAGTAAAATAAATAGGACCCTGACTCGGGCAATACACAAGCCAACATGTTCAACAGAAGAGAATAAGTTATATTGTTTGTACACATGGTACTTTACATATATATCAGTTTGTTTAAAGGGTCCAGAGTGAGAGACAGAACTGGACTCCTCACAGCAGTGAACTTCAGCACAGGTACAAAGACTCTTTTTTCATACTGTACAAAGAATCAAGAAAGATATTGGTTTAAATAAATGAAGTATTGACTTTAATACACTGATATACATTCCATTAAACAATACTAAATACTAGATCACCTACACATCAGTGAAGTTGAGGGGTTTTTCCATGCAAAGGGTTACATTCAGATGTTAACAAGCAATATGACTGTCAGCTTTCTAATGTAATGTATTGAAGGCAAAGATATTTAACACTAGTGAGAACTGCTATTTATCTCTCAATATTGTCTGTAAAAAACGTGGTAAAAGTTATTATTTCAGAGTAAGAGCAGAGCAAGCTTCTACAGTTGCACTAAGTTTTGATAACAGTTAAATATTATTTTGATAATAAAACATATTTCAATGTTGATGAATTTCATACTGTTCATTCATAATCTGATTGTCTTTGTAGCTCACTGTTGAAATAACAAAAAAACATTACAATTACAAAATAATTATATCTACAGCCCCTAAAAACACAAACACACCTCTTTCATAAATAACACACTTGTCCTGCAATAATATGTTTTATGTTTCCTGTAATTTCTTTTAGATTCAACATTTTCTCCTTCTCTGAGGGTCAAGAAGAACATCCAAGAGGAAAATTAAAAGCTGATGTTATGAGATTTTAAGACCAGTACAGGACATTCACTAATAAACTACACTTTTCTTGTGAAAACAAAGTTCTGCACACCGAATATTTGTGTAGTCTATCAGGACCATCATTTGTTTGTGACGCTGCACCTCAGAGAAGGTGTGGTTATTGTCAGGCTTATAAAGTGTGGCGAAAAACACAGTCAGCTGATCGAATGCACCTATTTCCACATCTACACCATCAGCTGATTATTTCTATTTGCCTCACTTTATGAGCTTCACATCACATGTACCTTGTACCGCAGAGTTTGCAACGTCACAAATAAATGGGGCCAATCTTCAGTCAGATGTGAATGTGTAATCTAACATTTTTCAGAAAGAATAATGGACAAAAGGAGGGCAAATACAAATTCAATTTATTGAAATGTGAACCAAAAGTTAATCAAAAATGTTTTAAATAAAAAGCACATATGGACAGAAGGTGTAAACCTATTAAATGTATAAAATAAATAAATAAAGTGACAGACTAGGCCTGTGCAGTTGGTATCAGCTATGCCCAGCATGGGCTCCTCCATCAGGTCTGGTCCTCCTCCATCAGGCCTGGTCCTCCTCGCAGAGGAAAGACCCTCAGACCCTTGCCACACAAGGACGAAAACGGTCGTATCTGGTACAGTTCTCTATCAGATAGACGGTTCGGCCACACGAGGCCGACACGGAAACGACAAAAAAGCAATAGGCGCTTTCACACGGGAGTACTTTTCCCCGTACTTTTCCCGTTTAGTTCCGATAGTTCCTGGGATTTTGCGTTCACACCAAAAAGAGAACTTAGTTCATGAGAACTTTTCCCCCCTTTTCAGTGCCTGCTAGAGAAATGAAATAGTGGCTCTAGCAGGTTTACTAGACATTGAGAAACGACCAGGGAGAATGAAAAAACATGGATAAAAATCAAAGAAAACTAAAAGAAAAAGGTGGGACCGAGAAGGCAAGAGAAAAAAAGGGGAAGTCACTCGCAGGTGAAGCATATAAATGTCGCAAATTGACAGACCTTTTTGGCAGAAGCGCTGCTACAAGCACTATCATCAGCAGCTTAGAACAAGTGCAAGATGATGAAGAGAATGATGAGGGCGCGAGTTCAGATATACAGCCAGCCTGCGTTCATGATGAGGGACAGAGAGTTGAGCTGGTGGAAGAACCAGCTCAACTGGCACATATAAGTGCAGGGCAAGAGCAAGAGGTGGGTGAGAATTATCCCTTGAACTGCATAAATGCAGCCTAATAAACAGCTGATTTCTAATAACTAATAGTAGCCTATACTGTATGTTTGTGTGTTTACTGTTTTACGATGTCCCATGTGTTTAAGACAGCTGAGGAGTGTCCTCCCTCTTTAGGTGAAAATTATCCCTTGAACTGCATAAACTGCAGCCTAATAAACAGCTGATTTCTAATAACTAATAGTAGGCTACTGTATTTTTGTTCTGATGCCACCCCCCCCTTGGCATTTCATGTGGCCGGACTGGGTCAGTTTCCAGGGCTGAATTGTTGTCCCAGTCCGCCCCTGGGTGGCAGTAAACGCTGTGAAGTTGTTTGCGGCCTGCCAGCAAACCCAAAGCAGAAGAAGAAGAAGTGACGTCAGCGGCTTCATTTGCGTAATCTTCCGTCAGGGAACTTATTCCGGTGTGAACGCGATCGGCTCTTTAGTTCCATGGGGGTACTAAGTGCTGGGAACTAAGTACGGCAAAGTACTTGGTGTGAAAGCGGCTATTGGCGCTTTCACACCGGAGTACTTTTCCCCGTCCCTTAATGCATTAGCATTATTAGCATTAGCATTAGCCCAGCGCACAAACGGAGAGAGACTAGCTTATGGCAACACAAAAAAAAACATGGGAGCGACGGAGATGAGGAGGTGTCGGCGAAGACTCCCAGCAGCTTCTACTGAAGCCAGTCCCCAACTCCGGGGACTTCCGGCCGGGGACCTCGATTATCGCTCCTCCCTTATCACTCCTCGATCCTCGGTCCTCCGGCAAAAATAAGGCCACTGGGACGGTACTCAAGATGGCGCAGACAAATCAACTTCCGGTGATACCGAGCCCGAGGAGCGAGGAAATGAAAAATAAGAGAAGTGAGACGCACCCTCTGACTCGGCTGGACACTGCTGCCTTTTAGTATAGCAGCCCTTAGCAATTGGTTCTGTTTCCTGTTATTTCCTTGGCTGAGGTTTTAGTATGGAGGACCTGGTACCCCAGCTTCGTGTTTTTTTTTTTCTGAGTTCAGCTTATGTATTTATTTTAGTGTTTTATTCCTTTTGGCCGGTCCTCCAGACTTGTACCCGTTAAGTTAGTGTGAAAAAATGTTCAATAACACCATATTGTTTGTGTAAACTCCATCCGGTTTGGTGTCTGAAATCTATGTTGCCGGTCACAACTTGAGCCACAGCGGCTGTTTTAATGCTGTGGCCGTAACAATGCAACATTTGCAATTGTAATGAAGAAAAATGATCATATCACTTTGTATTTGTCGACAAAGTAGCCTGCTTCTCATTATATATATTTAATGTTCCATAAGTCTCGTAGTTAACTGATGTAAGAGTTCTTTATGTATAGTGATGTAATGGTGGAACAGATGTTGAGTTTTGTAAAAAGCACACAGACCAATTCACTGCAAGGACACTTTAATTTAGCAATAAATATTCACATCTCAAATCTCTATTCTTTCAGTTCACATAATACATACACAAAGAAAAAATTGAAATCATTTGTTTTAAATGATATCAATAAGTGCACTGACATAGAAACTTTTTTTAGGCTTTAATTTATATCAAGGTAACTCATTCTTTCACCTTCAGTCGGAAATAATAAGAAAATTAAAAAAAGTTGATATTTTCTGTATGGCCAACGTCTCCTATCCCTGTCTTTTCTCCTGTATGTACACACGTAGTGGCACTCACATGCACGCACCTGAATAGTTCATCCCATAAGCCTATGTATAGTATAATATGTACATTCAGATTTATACAGTACAATCTATTCAATAAGTGCAGATATATTCATGCAAGAAAAAAGACACATTAAAAAGAAAAGGCTAGCCAACACATATAAAATCTTCATCTGACATCCTTAACTCTCTCCAAACCTCCTAAAAATCATTTTTGATTTAGATCTTTTTTAACGTTGCCATCTCTTCCAGAAGTTAACCCCTTACTTTTCATTCTCCCCTTGTTCAGAATATTATGTTTTCCCTTAGTAATCAATGGCACTGAAGGTAAACAACATCAGTGCTCAATGCATCCTTAAAAACTGCAGTAGCAAAAAGGGGTAACAGTTACACAAGGCCCACAGAAAAAAGGGGAATACATTAAGTACCTGCAGGCTATTTTACATTCTTGACTCTTGTTGGTGTTTTTTAAACAAGAAGCCCTCAGTGGGATGCTAGAGCATCAAAAAATGTATTAAGAGAATTTTCTAAAAGTGGCAGAAGAGGGAGGATCAGAAGAAGGCCATTTCTGACTTAAGACATCACGTGTGCAAAACCACAAAACCTCATGTAAAAGCGTGCTTCTTCAAAACATAGAAAACACACAATGGCTAAATCTGAAGTAAGCATAGAGGGAGTCTTTCCAATTTTCACAAATGCTTTTTTTTCTCATAAATAAAATAAAAATAAAAAAACAAAAATAAAAATTTAACAATAACTCAGATCTATCTTTTAAAGGGGCCCTATTATGCTAAAGGCCCTGACACACCAGGCCCAAATCGGCCGTTTTCGTTAGTCGGACGACGAAGCGTGCCCTGTCGCCCAAACTCAATTTGGTGTGTCCCGTGACACGCCTTATTTGGCCTTTCATGGCCGACGCACGGCCGATTCAACATGTTGAATCGGCCGTGCGTCGGCCACAGGCAGTCGGACAAAGAGATCACTCTGATTGGCTGTTCAGCTAGCGAATCAGTGCATGAGAAGCGAAACGGTTGCTTGAGAATGTCTTCCACAAGCAACACTCCAATGGCTGATAGCTCCAGTACCGCACGAAACATGTTTTCGATGGACGAGAGTGAAAATGGAACGCACACGCTATTTGTTGTTTGTTTATATCACGCAGTCTGTTCTTCTTCTCTGTCTTCCGGTTGTTGCCTCTTTTGAATGACGAATACACACTACCGCCGCCTGCTGGTAAGGAGAGTTATTGCCACTCACGCATGCGCAGTTCGTACATGCTCGGCTGAAGTCTTTGCGGTGTGTTCCAGTGCGACACATGGCCAAGACGCAGGAGAACACGGCGACGCAACAGTCGGCGTCGGCGAGTTCTCTGGTGACTGCTTGGTGTGTCAGGGCCTTCATTTTCAGCTTCATATCAGTATGTAGTGTCTCTACTGGGACATGTCTCCATGCTTTAATGGTCAAAAAGCTCTTTATTTCTCTCATACTGCCTGTGCTGCAGCACCTCTTTTCCCCCTCTGTCTGAAACCAGAGCCCAGTCTGCTCTGATTGGTTAGCTGGCCGGCTCTGTTGTGATTGGTCAACCGCTTAGAGATGTCCCGGGGTCAACCCATTTGAGAAAAATTGCTTGTTGGCGTTAACATTTTAAACAAAACTAAACCTCATTCATTTTCCACAACCAATAATACTAATAATTAAAAAGGCGAATGGAAAGCGTGGTACAATGGAAATAAATCACACTTCACATATCGCAACACCCTCGAGAAGTCATGGCAAACTGAGGGTATTTATATGTGCATATACTCTCTATAACCATGTACAAACATCTGCTGATATAATTAATCACTGATCAAAACAATTAGTGTACAATATTCATCATACTCGTAGCAGGTATATTATAATATCAATAAAACGGCAAGAAGCTTCAGAAACATTCTAAATATATTATTGATTGTATTTCCCAGACCCCGTTATAAAGCCAGGTGGCTCCTGTTGACATGTAAAAGTACATTAAGCAAAAAGACCTTCAGGAAACCGTGCACTGGCTTTAAGACAAAGCAACAAATCTCTGGTCTTCTTTCAAAAGAAAAAGATGCCTCTCAGCAAAGCGGAACTTGCAAAAGTTGACAAAGACATCATGAAGCCAAGTAAATGATTGCAAAGTCAAGGGACATTTATTTTTTAGCAACTTTCTTCTGTTTTTAAATCCCAAACTCCGCTGGAATGTCGTTATTTACATCCCTGTGTAAAAAGCTGGATATATGATCTCCGTTTTTTCCCCACATCTCCGTACTGTACATTCAACTAGACGTTTACAATTGAGGCGATAAATATATCTGGATATAGATTCATCTTAAATTATATGGCTATATAACTTTTTTAAATATTTATTTATATATGTGTGTGTGCAGGTTTCAAAGACGTGTGCACATGCTCCTCCGCTCTAGCTGTGCTCTGTATCTCCGCCTACATGTGTGGGAAGCGGAGGTGAAAGTAACAGAGACGAAGCAAGCTGCGTTTCCTCTTGTCGCTGGCGCTGCTGCTGCTCTCCGTGCGGGCAGACTTGGTCCTGGACCTGGACCTGCCCACCTCCTCCCCCCTGTAATCTGACCTCTGACCCCTGGGGCCCCATGCCCTGCTCACACCACGGTGCTTATCCGATTGAGAGGTTTGGATTTGGAGCTGCTGCCCCCTGTACCTGTCGCTCCGGGCCCCGTCACCTGCGGCCCCTGCTGAGGCTGCCCGGGGTGCTGGGGGGGGAGAGGGGAGAGAGGTGTAAGAGGGGTAAGGGGGGACAAAGGGGGGGGTAAAGGGGAATGTGGTGGGGGAGGTGGGATAGAAGAAAGAGCAGGGTACTGGGGCAGATACGGGCCGGCGCTCGCCGCGTGATGCGCAGCGTTGACGGAGGCGGACGGCAGGTTGTGGGGCAGAGTGCCGAAGATGAAGTGTGTTTGGTGGACGGAGTGGGAGGCCGGGTGGGGCGTGTGCACGTGTCCGGGGTGGGTTTGGGAGTGTGCGTGGGGGTGGGGCTGGGAGTGAGACAAGGTGAGGGGGAGTTTGGTACCAGGCAGGCCCCCCCCTCTGATGGAGTGGTACAGAGTAAACTGAGGGTTCGGGGAGTGTTGGGAGAGAGGAGAAAGGGGGGGGGGGCACCCCACTACCATGTTGCCGTAACGACCCGGTAGCCCATGCTGGGAGAGCTGGGAGAGATGGGCCAGCGGCGGGTGGGCTCCAAGCGGTGGACGACAGTGTAGCGGGCCTCTCTGCATAGCGTGGGGGGGGACGCCTTGCAGGGGCGGGGGCACAGTCTGCACGTGGAAGCGATGGTGATGGTAGTATGGTGGGGGGGGTTGCACGCCACCCAGGTGACAGTACTGAGCGTGCAGCGCCTGGATCTTGGAAGGGCCCCCCCCGTCCATCTGGCACAGCGAGGACGGGGAGTGAGGAGGGGGCCCTCCCGTAGTCGGCGGGGGGACAGGAGCGGGGTAGGGTGGCCCCGGTGGAATGAGGGGCCCAGGTGGTTTGGCACGTTTGCTGCCGAAGAGAGATCCCAGGAAGGAGCCGCTGTTGTTGTTGCTGCTGCTGCTGATGATTCCCCCCCCAGGACCGCTCCCCCCCGCTCCTGCTCTCTCTACACTGCTGGAGACTCCCCCCCCAACTCCTGTCCCAGCAGTGGTGTGTTGCTGCCCCGGCCCACCCCCCACCCCCGATCCGGGGCTCAGGATAGGGCGGTGAGGCCGGAAGTCTTCTGTGGCGTAGCAGCCGGGCAGCTGGTAGCGCTGGTGAGGCACCGGGCTGCTAATGATGGAACCCTGGAGGGGGGAAAACCAACTTATGTTTCAGAAAAATCACTGAGATTGTTCCAGATTATTTGCGGTTAAGATTCTGGTCCTATAATGTATTATAAACACACTTAAAATGCATCATTATTTGCTAAACATGGAGAAGCAGCGTTCAGTTATTATGCTCCAAATATCTGGAACAAACTACCAGAAACCTGCAGGTCCGCTGCAACTCTGACTGCTTTAAATCCAGGCTGAAGACTTTTCTGCCAAAAAATGCCATTTTCTTAATGTCTTTCATTTTTGTAAAGTACTTTGAATTGCCTTGCCTTGCTAATAGCGCTGTATAATTACACTTATGAGCCCTCATAAATATTCATATAGCTTTCAAACTAAAATAGTAACACATTACTCGCCGATATTCCTATTACTACAATTCATTAGAATCTTCTAATAATGTTTAATGGGATTATAAATGACTGGTGAAGTGGTCATTGTTTGTTAAAAGTAAAGTAAAAACACATTATATATCTATGCAAGAAAAATGTTGAACAAATAATTGTAACATTACTTAGAATGAACACAGAGCCATGTTAAAGGGTGTCAGTGCAGGTCAGAAACAAGAGGAACCAAGCATGCATGTACACACAAACACACACAGACGCCATCTTTAATAACGTTTGCACACTATACACACATTGAGGGACAATGACGCACCACGACGGGGAAATGAGCGCCTTTTAAAGGTTAGAGTAGGCCTGTCACGATAACTCATTTTGTCTGACGATATATTCCCAAACTGCATTCCAGATTGTGATTTTAAGACACGTTTAAAAAAATATTTTAAGACGATAATGTAGTAATTATCCAAGACACTGCTAATCATACAATAATTAAATATAGTAAAATAATATAGGTAATTTCTGTATTTTGTACGATTTGTCGAGGTCATGTTTGTATATAGTAGGAGACATCGATAAAATACTTATGGTGACAGGCCGAAGTTACAGGTGAACATCGAGTCTCTCAGACTTACTTCCATGGTACTGTCCAGAGAACCAACACTGTTCCTGCGACCACGTTTCCCTGCAGCCCCACCAGGAAGAGGACGGTTAGCAAAGAGCGGAAAGATTGGAAAATGTGTTCACAGAAAAAAGATAGAAAGTGCAAAAGTTGTGTGTGAATGTCAGTGAGAAAAAGAAACAGGATGCAGTCATAGAGATATAAATAAAATCATTTCAGAAGCTACCCAATAGAGTGGTGCAGGAATGAGTCCTAAAACAGGAAATGAGTTACTTCCTGGTTTCCTTGTCTTGAAATCAATGGTATTTTGAACTTGTTTTTGTTTGTTTGTCTTAAATAAGGTCTGTGGTTAAAGGTGGGGTATGTAATTTATTTCAGAAACACTTTTTGTTATATTCCATGGAATGCTCTGAACATCCCGATAGCAATGAATATCTTAAGTGCTTTGACAATAAATACATACAAAAAATGTCATCTGTGGAAGCCGTAGTACTGTAAAAAGCACGACCAATCATTTTAGCCGGCCCGACTAAAGTAACTGGATGGCCTACCTGCCTGTCAGCCTTCCATCTGTGCACAAACTTATCTCGTGCCCTGATTGGTCATGTGCACGTTCGTGTGTGTTGGAGGAGGGGCTCTGTAAGGAAGTCTGAAGGATGAGGCAGATTTTTTCAGGTTGTGTACTTTCAAATTCTAGCGCACTCGAGCTGGTTTCTCCAAAATTACATACCCCACCTTTAACACAAGCTGAAGAGATTTTGACGTTTTGTTCTACGACATAAAATACCTCAGTAAATACCCCACAGGTGAATTTAAAAACAGCGGTTGCTAACAAGTGTCTAAATGAGACGACTAAACGTCATAACGCCCAACATTAGCCACCTTTAGCTTAGCGGTGGTGACGTGAAGTCATGTGACCGTGCTGTAGTTCCTTTATAGCCCAACATTAGCCACCTTTAGCTTAGCGGTGGTGACGTGAAGTCATGTGACCGTGCTGTAGTTCCTTTATAGCCCAACATTAGCCGCCTTTAGCTTAGCGATGGTGACGGGAAGTCATGTGACCGTGCTGTAGTTCCTTTACAGCCCAACATTAGCCGCCTTTAGCTTAGCGGTGGTGACAGGAAGTCATGTGACCGTGCTGTAGTTCCTTTATAGCCCAACATTAGCCGCCTTTAGCTTAGCGACGGTGACGTGAAGTCATGTGACCGTGCTGCAGTTCCCTTATAGCCTAACGTTTGCTTTTTACTTTACAAAAATCATCTAGTGGTGTTAATATGTGGAGATTATCCTGCTGAGCAAAACGTGTAAGATTCATAAAGGTTTGTTTGCCACAGTACTTATTTTCTGCAATAAACAAAAATCCATAGGAAAAATCCTGTTGGCTTTTTGTTAAAGGGGAACGAAAGAGATGCTAACTTCTCGTCGGCCTTCAAACACATGTCAACTGTGTCTCTGGGGTTCTGTTTCCTCACCTGCGTCCGATAGGTCCCTGAGAGATGAGCTGAGCGCGGTGCGTTTGAGACCATCACCCACTGAGTCATCAAAACTGTTCCTCCCCAGGGTGCCGTTCACAAGATCGCTCTTCCCACCCACACCTCCTGTGAGCAGGCTGGGCCGCATCACACCTTTCTGTTTCTCCAACTCCGCTGTGAAGAAACGCAAAGGGCACGGGGCGAATTTATAATCAGTGCGAGACATGCTAGGGAGAATAATTTAAAGCAGTAAAACCAGAACTCCATCTCTTGATAAAGATATGCTATTGATGATATCTGTAGGGACATCACGCCCACTTACAGTAAGTTATATTCAGTGGTCAAAGAAGAACTTTTACTCAACCCTCCTGTTGTCTTCGGGTCAAATCTGACCGATTCACTACTTGCATCAATCATAACTTTTTAGTTTTACATTCGATTGCATTAAGGCTTCATGATATCCTTCACAGTAGACATTTGAACATATCAAATAGCTGATCACCACTTTCATTGAATTTTGGATGATTTAGTCAACTTTGTAACACCCATGGTGTGACCGCCATAAAGAAAAGGAATTATCCATCCGGATCGGATCGGATCGCACACACACACACACACACACACACACACACACACACACACACACACACACACACACACACACACACACACACACACACACACACACACACACACACACACACACACACACACACACACACACACACACACACACACACACACACACACACACACACACACACACACACACACGATGTGTCCATGTGAATCACACCTGGCACACACAAACACACACACAGAACAATTTGATACATGTCCCGCTCTTATGTGCCCATCCCCCCACATGGATCACACCTGGCACACGCAATACATGTTCAGTGTCTATTCTTTGTATAATTTACTGCAGTTGTTCATGTATACCAGTAGTCTGATACAATATGTACAGTTTGAAAGGGTGTTAAATGAAATTTGGTGATTATTAATGGTTTTTGTGTTAATGTAATAGCAGTTAAAACAGGACCGGTCAAATTTGACCGCAAACACCAAAGTAAGGGGGGGAAACGAAGACAATGGGAGTTAAAGTATAATACCACAGTCTAAAAAATAAATCAAGTTTACTTAGCAGCGATACTGACACACGCACATTTAAAAGTGATATTTTACAATATTATATTATTCTGTTTCTCACAAATATGTATGAAAGTATGTTCTAATGTTTTAGTTCATGAGGCAATTTTAAATACGTACATTTGTATTTATATTACTGGATTGGTTTTGGGGAAAGAAATCAATTGATACAAAATTAAACAGTCTTATTTTCTAAGATTTTGAATAGATTCACAACTTGCAAAAATATGTTTTACAAAAGGAGATTAATGTTGCTATTGACTTATAATAATCCTACAAAGCAGGACAACTTTTTTCAAGCATTAATACTCCATTTATTTTCTAAATTGCCTAGTTTCTGAGGGATAAAGGGGAATGAACTATAAGCGTGAAATAATTATAATAAAATAAAATCTGCAATATTTGCCTCTAAAATGTAGTGGCATAAAATAATCAAGAAAAGTAAAAGTATGTCATAATTGTGGTTAAATACAGTATCTCAGTAAATGTGGTTGTAGTTGACAGTGATGACCAGCAGGGGGCAGACTCACATTCCACCCTGTATTTCTCCATCTCCTGCACTTCAGCGATGCTCTCCCTGAGGTCGCTCACAAAGCGGGTTCGGTCCTGCTGACTGGGGGCCATGAACACGATCAGGACCTTCCTCTCCCCCTCGAGCACGGCGGTGGTGAGGCGGATACCGTGAGGGTAGTCTGAGGGGTGAGAACACAGAGGAATAAAACACCTAATAATCATAGAGCAGGGGTTTCAAACTCAAGGCCCGCGTGCCAAATCTGGTCCGTGACTTAATAATAATAGATGACATTTGTATAGCGCCTTTCAAGGGACCCAAGGCCGCTTTACATGGTGAACAAACAAACAAACAAACAAACAAACAAACGGGTTGGGTTAGGGGTCAAAGGCCATGGTGAACAGGTGAGTTTTTAATGATGACTTGAAGATGTCCAGAAGATGTGACTTCACTTGATGTGGCCCGTAAGAGCTTGCAAAGAATAAAATACGTTTATTATACGGTTACATGCCGCTTTACAGAAGCACGTTGTCCATAAACTACATGTCCCACAATGCATCTCATTTTGTGCGCACTGAAGAGACTCTCAATTATTTGCCCCAGACGTAGTTAATTAAGAAGTTATTACCCTATCCGATAATAATCCAATGCAGAGGCAATAATGTAATATAATACATTATTTTATATATATTAATACATTTATATAGTCTTAAAGTTACAACCGGCCCTTTGAGTGCAACCATACTGCTGATGTGGCCCGCCATGACATTGAGTTTGACACCCCTGTCATAGAGGGTAAGTAAAATTAGGTGAAATGTTGAAAAGGAAAAAGTTTCTCACATGAGTTCTGGAACATGTGCACCTGCATCTCCACCAGAGGGAACGACTGTCTGAAACTGTAAGTCACTGAGGTTTTCTTCTTCTGGAAGATTTTGGTCACCTGTGGGGAAAGATATTACATTACATCAGGGCTATTCAATTGGCGGCCAAATCCGGCCCTGGGGTGATATTTACTGGCCCTTTGAGTATAATAGATAGAGGGGAAGACATTGCCTGAAAATTTGGCGGCTCGGGTTTCGAACCCACCTACTAGCTACTGTAGTGACAACCCACCTACTAGCTACTGTAGTGACAACTCACCTACTAGCTACTGTAGTGACAACCCACCTACTAGCTACTGTAGTGACAACCCACCTACTAGCTACTGTAGTGACAACTCACCTACTAGCTACTGTAGTGACAACCCACCTACTAGCTACTGTAGTGACAACTCACCTACTAGCTACTGTAGTGACAACCCACCTACTAGCTACTGTAGTGACAACCCACCTACTAGCTACTGTAGTGACAACTCACCTACTAGCTACTGTAGTGACAACTCACCTACTAGCTACTGTAGTGACAACCCACCTACTAGCTACTGTAGTGACAACCCACCTACTAGCTACTGTAGTGACAACCCACCTACTAGCTACTGTAGTGACAACCCGCCTACTAGCTACTGTAGTGACAACCCACCTACTAGCTACTGTAGTGACAACTCACCTACTAGCTACTGTAGTGACAACCCACCTACTAGCTACTGTAGTGACAACCCACCTACTAGCTACTGTAGTGACAACTCACCTACTAGCTACTGTAGTGACAACCCACCTACTAGCTACAGTAGTGACAACCCACCTACTAGCTACTGTAGTGACAACCCACCTACTAGCTACTGTAGTGACAACTCACCTACTAGCTACTGTAGTGACAACCCACCTACTAGCTACTGTAGTGACAACCCACCTACTAGCTACTGTAGTGACAACTCACCTACTAGCTACTGTAGTGACAACCCACCTACTAGCTACTGTAGTGACAACCCACCTACTAGCTACTGTAGTGACAACCCACCTACTAGCTACTGTAGTGACAACCCACCTACTAGCTACTGTAGTGACAACCCACCTAGTAGCTACTGTAGTGACAACCCACCTACTAGCTACTGTAGTGACAACTCACCTACTAGCTACTGTAGTGACAACCCACCTACTAGCTACTGTAGTGACAACTCACCTACTAGCTACTGTAGTGACAACCCACCTACTAGCTACTGTAGTGACAACCCACCTACTAGCTACTGTAGTGACAACCCACCTACTAGCTACTGTAGTGACAACCCACCTACTAGCTACTGTAGTGACAACCCACCTAGTAGCTACTGTAGTGACAACCCACCTACTAGCTACTGTAGTGACAACTCACCTACTAGCTACTGTAGTGACAACCCACCTACTAGCTACTGTAGTGACAACCCACCTACTAGCTACTGTAGTGACAACCCACCTACTAGCTACTGTAGTGACAACCCACCTACTAGCTACTGTAGTGACAACCCACCTACTAGCTACTGTAGTGACAACCCACCTACTAGCTACTGTAGTGACAACTCACCTACTAGCTACTGTAGTGACAACCCACCTACTAGCTACTGTAGTGACAACCCACCTACTAGCTACTGTAGTGACAACCCACCTACTAGCTACTGTAGTGACAACCCGCCTACTAGCTACTGTAGTGACAACCCACCTACTAGCTACTGTAGTGACAACTCACCTACTAGCTACTGTAGTGACAACCCACCTACTAGCTACTGTAGTGACAACCCACCTACTAGCTACTGTAGTGACAACTCACCTACTAGCTACTGTAGTGACAACCCACCTACTAGCTACAGTAGTGACAACCCACCTACTAGCTACTGTAGTGACAACCCACCTACTAGCTACTGTAGTGACAACTCACCTACTAGCTACTGTAGTGACAACCCACCTACTAGCTACTGTAGTGACAACCCACCTACTAGCTACTGTAGTGACAACTCACCTACTAGCTACTGTAGTGACAACCCACCTACTAGCTACTGTAGTGACAACCCACCTACTAGCTACTGTAGTGACAACCCACCTACTAGCTACTGTAGTGACAACCCACCTACTAGCTACTGTAGTGACAACCCACCTAGTAGCTACTGTAGTGACAACCCACCTACTAGCTACTGTAGTGACAACTCACCTACTAGCTACTGTAGTGACAACTCCTGTCATTTATTGCATCTCTGCGTGAATGATTAGATCATTTCACCTAAATGAAATCAAATTAAATGATGTTGATGGTTAAATCAGCTTCACATGTAGGCCTACTGAGTTCTGAACTTGCCATTTAGATCTATAAAGGCCTTGGGGCTATGTTGTTTGATTGAATTAAACACAATATATGCACTCCACTATGCTGTTGTAGGATTTACTGTATCTGAAGCTCTTAATATGATTGCTCATATTTCAAGCCATCTTTTTCCCGGCCCCTTGCTTTGGATCATTTTCATCAACCGGCCCCATTCCAAACTAATTGAATAGCCCTGCGTTACATTTCACTTGTTAGACGCTTTTAAGCGACTTACATAATACTCAGTACTGTGGACAATCCCCACAGGAGCAATTTGGGGTGAAGTGTCTTGCCCAGGGACACAACGACATGCTGACTGCAGTGGGACTCAAACTTGCTATCCCCTGATTCGAAGTCCATCACACTACCCACTGAGCCACAGCCTCAATGCCCAGATATATGGCATTTTGTAAATGATTTTGTGATTGTGCTTGCATTGCATCTTTTTTTTAAAGTCTAGTTGAAAGAAAACATCCAAAATGTACATGTAGGTGTTTATTCTATGAGCCTTGTCTATTTGAGTCCGTAGATTTATCCTAAATTCACCAAAGGTTAGCATTACGTAATTTGCATATTTGTGCTGTATTGTATTTTCTGATTAATGGAGATTTGACTCAAATATATCAAATAAATAAAATGTTTTTGAAACTGGTCTTTATCCAATGTTCACATTTCTGTTCTGAGAAGTTATGCTTTTAATGTGCAATTCATATCGTGAGTTGTATATTTTGCACAATGTATGTGATTATTATTATATATTTATTCAATGTAATTTATTAGTATTTTTCTCATATTTGATAAGATAATTTTCATTTTTCAACATAACATTTCAGAAAACTTGTAAAACAAATAAGAATTCCCTTAATGTAAAGTTATCAACTCAGGAGGTTTCATGGTGACATCTATTATTAGTTGAAAATGTTATTAATAAAAACTGAAGTGAAGTGGTCCTCACCACCAGGAGGTCGTTGAACAGGAAGACCTCCCTCTGGTGCACCCCCGTCCTCTGGGGTCTGTTGGGGTCCGGCACCTCGTACAGCTGGCAGCAGCACACCAGCCGGCGGTGGGGCAGCGACAGCACCTACAGACAGATACAGCACAAATAAATGAATAAAATTTAAACTATAGTCGTGGCAACATGTCACAAAGCATTGTATGTTGCTCACAGGCTTCTTGCCCACAATGACTCTCTCCACTGCCTGCACTTGGGACACGTGGTCATCGTTGGTGCGCAGCTCCCACTTCTGGATCCGCTGGTAGATCCCCACCAGCAGGTCCCGCGGGATGTCCTGCCCGTTGTCCACTCCTTCAGAGGGGAGGGGGGCAAGCAGAGGGAGGGGGTTAGGAAATGATGTTTGCTTTAAACAACAAATGATCAATTGTAAAGTGCATCTGATGCAAAAAGTATTGGAACATGCAACGTTTATCAAATACAGGAGGCAACAAGATGCATCACAGAAGCTTAATCAGAAATAGTCCATTTAGGCTACTGGTTCCCAATATGGGTATTTCCTGTAAAGGTTTTATTGATGAGAAGTGGTGGAAGAGAACTTCTTTTTAAATATATGGTCAAGATTTCATTCATTTAAAATGGAGAAAACTAAAAAAATATATATTTGTAATGTTTGGATTATTAATTAGAATACCTTTATTCGTCCCAGAGGGATAAAGAGATATTAAAAAATCGCTCAAGTTAAAGGGGACCTATCATGCAAAATGCACTTTTGTACGTCTTTTATACATGAATATGTGTCCCCGGTGTTCCAGGGAACTGACCAAGTGTCAGAAAACACAACCCTCTCTATTTTCCTCCATACCCAAATCTCTAAAAAAGGGGCTGCAACGGATCTGATAAAAACTGATCCAGATTTGAACACTGTCCTAACGTCAGGACGGTGGCGCTACGGCTATTGGGCCAACTCCACCAATCAGGAGGAGACAGCCACGGCCATTGCCGTTCGAAAGCGCTGGAGACGCTGTAGTACATATGCCAGGCCTGTAGGTGGTGCTGTTCTCACTGAATCTGCCCTTGCAAAAACAGAGCTATAAAATGTCAAATTGAGCAAAATGAGGCATGGCTAAAATGCATGATCTGTTTGGTATTTTGAAAAAAAAAAAAGTATAAATATGCCTTATATAGGTATGGTCCTACACTATATTATTCAAATATAGCATGATAGGTCCACTTTAAGGAAACAATGAATAAAGGAAGATATTATATGACCCTCTCGTCCGGCAATAATAATATCGGCATGCGTCAGAGACAAGAAAACACTGAATAAAAAAAAAAGGAACCTATAAAATATGTTTGAATGTTTAAAAAAAATCTAGTACCAAAAGAGAATTTCATTAACATTTCCTAAAGCATTTAATGCATTATTTATAGACACAAATCTGCTCAAAACGTCCTCGTTTTACAGAAACTTTATGTAGAAAAAACGAGTTGTTTTAGTTAAATCCCTTCTTGAAGTCAACCTGGTTATATTTATTCATCCTTAATGGTTTTTTTGTATTATTGAAATGAAGAAATGTTTTGTTTTGGGGGCGAGGGATGTTAGGGCACCGTGTTTGATTGACAGCAGCTTGCAGGCTAGTGTTGGAGTAACACCGTAGGGAACAAGAGAGGAAGTAAACAAACTGCAGCCTCCACGTTTGAAACAGAAAACATGTCAGTGACGCTGAAGAGAAGCAGATCACCGTGATGTTAATGTGCAGCTGAGAGTTCATTATCTCTGCAGCTGCAAACTGACACAACACTTTATCACAGTTAATGTTTGGATGCTCGCTCTTTTAACAGGAGACATGTGTTCAAGGCAAATAAGAATGAGACGGTAGCAGAAATGCTTAGAGGGGCTCAGCGTGACTTCAAAATAAAATTCTCCTTCGACGTAGACGGATACTGGAACGATATTCTGTCAAATGAAAGAGGCCCTATGGTGTTTTTGGGGGGTTTCACCTTTCCTGTAATGTGTTCTATAGGTTTTGGCGTATGTAGATGGTCTGCAAAGGCTAACATCTAAAAGTTCCCTCCAGATGGAATTGACTTTTTTACGTCCGTAACATACGACATCAACATGTAACACTTTTACACTCTTTAATTATAAGGGGACTACTAGTTTGTGTTTAAAGTGTGTGAGTCCTTTTCTGAAATCCTTGTGTTCCCTCCAGAGGGAGTTTCTCCAACAGACATTCCCTTCCTGAAACGCGTTCATTGGACTCCTTTGTTTACCTCAGGAACATAGTGACATCACAAACACTTGCTCTGTTATTATAAGGGGACTAAAGTGTGTGTGTGTCTTTTCTGCCTGTAAGCACCTCTCAGGTTCTTGACGAAGTCCTCCAGCTTCATCTTCCTCTCCGCCTTCACGTTGGGGCTGTACATGTCCGTGTTGAGGAGGATGATGGCGAAGGCCAGGATGAAGATGGTGTCCGGGTTCTGGAACTGCCGGACCAGCGTGGGATTACACACACAGTACCTCTGACTGAGAGGAGACAGGAAGAACACGTTAAAACACAGTGGGGTAAAGTAACTAAGTACATTTACTTAAGTACTATTTTGAGAGACTTGTGCTGTACATGAGTATCTCCATTTTATAATATGTTGTACTTCTACTCCACTACATGTATTTAATCCCTTTAGTTACTTTACAGATCTGGATGAATGATGTGAAATATAATCAAGTGTTAAATCAGACTTTAGTTCCACCTGGAGTAAATTCACAAGCTACTCTGTAGTATACAAAGTCATTCAAACTAGCTGCACCTTTACCAGCTTTGAGAACACTTTCATGATCAATCATTCTAAAACATATCATATATATTATTCTGAAATGGACCAATCTGCACAATGACTACTTTTACTGTCGCTACTTTCACTATATTTTGATGATAATACTTTTCTACTTTTACTTGAGTAACATTTTGAATGCAGGACTTTTACTTGTAACATTACAAGTATTCCTACACTCTGGTACTTCTACTTTTACTCAAGTACAAGATCTGAGTACTTCTACTTTTACTCAAGTACAAGATCTGAGTACTTCTCCCATCTCCGTTTAAACACTGTACACATCACACACACACACACACACACACACACACACCTGAACGCCTCGATGAGCCGCTCCACCTTCTGAGCCTCTCCCTGAACTTTAATCTGAGCCTGGAACTTCCTGAGAGCGTCGTCCAGGTCCATCCCTGAGAAGTCCATCTCATCCACCACACAGCTGCAACACAACGCACAGCATCACATCTCATATCATATCAGAGTCAGCCAAGTCAAGTCACATTTAGTTATTAAACAGATGATTTAAAAACACCAAAGTTGACCAAAGTGCAGTACAGACCAGAGCAGGTAGTCACATCAGACACATCAGAAGGCAAACAATCGACTCTCTTAAAAACAACTATGTCACATATTATCGTATACGACAAATATGTGTGTGGTGAGAGGATTGCCTCAAGGTAGAATTCATTTAGACATGAAATTATCTGTTTTGAAAGTTACTCTAATGCTTTACATCAGCACTTTGGCCCGACCAAAAATCGATTTTAAATGTGCTTTATAAATAAACTTTGATTTGATTTGATTTACGCACAACCTGATTATTTGCATAATAATGTCCTTCAAAAAAGCAAGTTCTAAAAGATAAGAAAATGTGTTATGAGTCTATATCTGTATTATGTAAATATTAAAAGGAATACTTCACCCACAAATGATCATTAATATATCCATTTCTCAACCCTGTGTTACCTTGAATTCTTAACCCTTAGATGCATAAGTGGGTCTTTTTGGACCCGGTGAGGTGGTTTTCTTGAAGTAACTTTGTAATTACATTTTTTTATCATTTCATATTCCAGCTATTCCTCAAAAAACACGTTTTGGATATCATGCCATTCACATTTTTTATTTACATTTTAAGAAATTGTAGTTTTTGTATTAATACCCCAAGCTTCCATAAGTGGGTCAAAAATGAAATATAAAATATTTCTAGTGTGAACCAAAATATAATACTAAATATTATAAAAGTGATTTTTCTTAACCAAAATGACAAAGATTGCATAAAATCACATATTATTCTAATACGGGTCCTTTTTGACCCACTTATGGAAGAGTGTCGGGTCCAGTCACTCGTGCATCTAAGGGTTAAAGTAAATTGAGTTTTTCTCGCATGCATCCAAGGTGAACAAATACAAAATTAAACGGGAATTGAATTCAAGGGAAAAATGGTTTATGTTTACAAAACTACTTCCACATAAAGTCTTGTGCTTGTGCAGGCATGTTTCTAGTCTTTGCACGTTTTTACATGGAAGATTTGATTGGAAATAGTTTGTGGGTTAGTGAGCATATAACTGGATGAATGAGATCTGGATTATGCTGCACGAGTTGTGTGAGAGTTATAATATAATGTTGCTGTATTAACGTATTTACCCCCTTGTACTTCAATTCAACATGACTTTTTATTCTTCATTTACTGTAAAGGCATGAGAGAATTTCTACGTTTTCCATTTGGTCAGTAATTGATATATAAAGCATTATATTCCTTACATTTTTCTCCATTCTAAAGATGTTTTGTGACATGTGGTTTTTTCTGACTATCATGACCACTTGAAACCCTGCTGATGTTCTTGTTCTGTGTTTTCTGTCCCCTCACTCACTCCAAAACATCTTTGTTGAACTGTTTCTGTCGGTTTCCCAGGAACTCTCCGATCATCTGCCTGCTGAGGCCCTTCCTCTCCAGGATGAAGCGAGCGACCCCCACCGGAGTGTCCGATACGAATCCTCTCTCGATCAGGTACTGGATCCCCCTTCTCTGGCTTCCTGCAGTAGAGAGAAAACAGATATCAGAATCATGGTGCATACATACAAGTAAAAAACACAGAAAGAGAACTATTTAAAGAAAACTATAATAACATTAAAAAATATATTACAAATAATAAAACATATAGTAAAATATAGCAGTATTTACATTAGAAATAGAAGATAGAGGAATAAAGTGGAATAAAATATGAAAGTAATAAAAAAGAAAACAACGTGACCAGTTGTATGATCACCATTCACCATTTCTTGTACAATAATATCCTGCATTATATTTGTTACTGGAAAGTTTGTATTTCCACATGTATATTTTCCACAGGATATATATATATTTAATGCTATTGTATTTCAGAAAGTACTAA